>NW_002476559.1:1642909-1682379 GCF_000189635.1 Tetrahymena thermophila SB210
ATAACAATCTAAATTTGTTAAAAATAAATTAAAATTTAATTTTTCTAACAAAAAACAAATAAATAATTTCATCATGCATTCATTAATAAAATAAAAATGAATTTATAAAAAAATTTCAAATAAAAAAAATCAATAAATACTTAGTAAATAAAAAAATTTAGGGTTAAATATATTAGTACTTTCTATATTTATATTTTTTTTAATTTGAAATTAATATTTATTTTAAAAAATTTAGGTTTTTTTACTCATTTTATACTTATAAAAAATAAATAGGTTTTAATGAATATCAAAAAATAATCTAATACACCAAAAATTAAATTTTAAAGAAAATAAAAAGAAAATCAAAATTGATTAGAATATAGTTACTAAGATAATTAATTTTTTATGTGGAGTGAAAAGTGTAAGATTTTGTTGATTTTGTAAACTTAGAGTATTAAATTTTAAATAAGTAACAAAAATGATGTGATAATTATAAAAATTACTTTAAAAATAAAGAATGTAATTAAAAGCATCTTTTTCTGGATGCCTATTGAACAATTATTCTAAATTTATAATTCATCGTTTGTGGAAAAGGTTTTTTATAAATATAAGTTATTATTTAAAGTAAATAATTAAATTAAAAGAAAAAGCAAAAGCAAAACAAAATTCGCTTAATTTTAATGATAGAAAAGTCTAAGATACTAACGGCAATTGGGATTGTAGTGGCTGTTGTGATTTCTGTTTATGGAATTCACTAACTTTACATTCAACATGAGGCTAATAGAATTGATAAGTTTAGAAAGCATGCAGGCTTTTATGTTTTAAAACAAGACGTGAATAAAACTCAAGATGGTGGTTTCGTTGGGTTTCTTTCTTGGAAGCCTGGTAAAAAGGAATAAGAAGAACCTCTTTCTCCTGTGATAAGAGAACTAAAAGTAATTTTCAAAGTAGATGGTAAGAATGAATGCCAATTTAAAATTACAGATATTGAAGATTCTAGATTTTAGTTACCTTATAATGAGCCTTTCCCTTTTACTAAAGAGCAGGGATAAGAAAGTAAATTAGAAAGAATATTTGATTACAAGGTAAGTCAAGTAGGAGAACAATTCTACTTTGAATTGTTTAGAAAATCTTCAGGATAAACTATTTTTTCAACAAAAGATCGTCCTATTTTATTCACAGATAAATACTTAGAAATTTCAACAGAAATGAATGAAGAAATGATCTTTGGTCTTGGCGATAGAAGAACAGATTTTTAAATTAAATCAGGCAGATACTCTTTCTGGAATGCTGATGCCATGTGGATTGATAACGGAACTCCTGGAAAATCAATTTACGGATATCATCCTATGTACTTAAGAAGAGAAGTTATTGAAAATAATTTCCACGTTACTCTTTTCAGAAACACTTATGGTCTATAAGTTGATTACAAATAAAACTAATATTTGACTTATAAAACGATTGGTGGAAATTTAGATTTCAAATTCTTCCTTGGTGACTCAAACCCTGAAAATGCAATTAAACTTTACCACAACTATGTAAATGGTTGGATACTTCATCCTTTTTGGGTTTAAGGTATATTTAATATCAAAGAGATTCTTATAAGATTAAATTTAGATAATCACAACAAATAAGTTAATTTTTATAATATTTCAATAATATTTCGCAATTAATTTGCGTTTTTAATTTATGGAAAGTAAGATATTTAGTTATAAGTCAATAATCAAAAATTAAAAAAAGAAATAAATCCTTACAATCTTAAAAGAATTAATCAGATGAATGAATATTAAATTTATTGGATATGTTTATTGAATATTATAGAAGGTATAGTAAACATTTAAATCTTTCAGCAGCTCATTTTTGAAAATGGTGAAATTTAACCATTTCATAAATATAAAAATCAGATTTAAATTAATAATTTAATTTAGAAACCAATTTTTAATAATTTTTTTGTTTGGTCAGTTTCGTCATTTTAACTACTTTCGTCATTATCGTCATTTTGGACTATTGCAGATAGAGAAAATTGATTAAATAAGCTTGAATTGATAAATCAATTTTTTATAATATCAATCTTAATTAAGTGTCATAATTAAGTAATGACTAGATACTTAATACTGATATCTATTCAATAATATTTCTTTTATAACAAACGAAGTATATACCATAGAATTTACTATAAAAATAATTATTAAATAAATGTTTGATTTTGTTTTTCATTAAATTATTAGGTTTTCATTAATGCAGATGGGGATATAAATCATCTGATTAGCTCATGGAAGTGTGGGATAAGTACAATTCTTTATAAATACCTATTGATTCTTTGTGGTCCGATATTGATTACATGTATAAGTATTAAGATTTCACAATCGATACTGAAAGATTTAATCTAACTTAGATGCAAACAATTTATAACTTGTAAGAATAACAAATAATTTATAAAAGGTAATTCTTAAAATCTCACAATATTTATTTTTCATAGATCAAACCCACAAGGTGTTCACTGGAGCAGTATTATTGATGTTGGCATTTCAATAGAAGAAGAGGGAGCAATTAAAGGACAAGAAATGAATATTTTTATATAGAGTGCTAAAACAAAAGAGCCTATCATAGGAACTGTATGGCCAGGAAAAACTTACTTCCCAGATTTCAATCACCCAAATTCCACTGAATATTGGTATGAAGGGTTTGTCAATTTAACAAAATATGGGCTTTAATAAGATGGTATTTGGATAGATATGAACGAATATTCTAATTTTGTTACAGGAGAAGTTGGAAAGGATGAAAGCACTCTAGTTAATGAAATCAAAACTTTCTTTACAAGCGAAAAGCCTAATCTTCCTTTTAATCCTTTAGGTAAACTAAAAAATTTTAATATAGAAATTAAAATTTACTATTAAATATAAAGAGGTGAGAAGGTTGGATCATAGAACTCTCTCTTTGGATGCTATACACTACAGTGGAGATTAAGCTGTATTAGTAAATGCGACTAAAAATTACACTATAACTTAATATGACATGCATAATATTAATGGTTTTGGTGAAGGTCTCGCAACTTACAAAGCAGCAAAAAGACTTGGAAAAAAACTCACTTTTATTCTTTCTAGATCGTCCATGTTCGGAAGTGGAAGGTAAATAAATAAATCTATCAGTTAAAGAAAATTTCATTTAAAATATAATTAAATAATTAAAATAAGATATGTTTAACATTGGAATGGAGATGCTTTTTCAACTTGGGAATATTTACGTTTGAGCATACCTTCAATTATGAATTTCTAAATGTATGGTATTCCTTTTGTTGGAGATGACATTTGTGGTTTGGCTCTCGATGCTACAGCTGAACTTTGTGCTAGATGGTAGTAATTAGGTTCCCTTTATCCTTTCTCCAGAAATCATAATGGAGATAAATATTCACCTCAAGAACCGTATGCATTCCCTAAGCATCCATATGTCCTTTCATCAACAATTAAAACTCTAAATGTTAGGTAAATTTTTTAATGATAATTTGATATAAAAATCTACAAATATTTTTAAAAATTAAACATAAAAAAATATTTTAAAATAAATTTAGATACCAACTATTAAAGTTTTATTATCATCTGTTTGTTAAGGGTAATGGCTTGGGAACAATTTTTAGACCTCTTTTCTGGGAATTCCCTGGCGACGAATAATCATATTAACATTAGTTCCAATTCATGCTTGGGGATTACTTATTAGCTTCTCCTGTTGTATATAGTGGAAACACATTTACTCAAAAAACTAAGCATTGCGTTTATATCCCTGAAAATAGCCTTTTCTTTGATTTTTATAATTATAGTCCTATTTAAGGAGGTGATCACTGCTTCTAAGTACCTTTTGATGCTGTTGTTCCTATGTATATCAAATCGGGTAAAATTTTACATTTACAAGATAGAAAAAATACTCTAAGAAGTAGATTCCTTGATAATAGATTTACTTTATTAATTGCTCTTGACGAAAATAACGAATCTAGTGGATCTATTTTAACCATTAATAATTATAACGAAGATGATAATATAATTTAAAATTGTACTGAACAACAAAACTGTGTTGCTAATTTATCTGCAAAAGTTAATTCAAAATCTGGAACCGAAATGGAAATAGAAATCAAAGTGAATTAGGCTGCAGCTTCTACAAATTTCCAAGAAATAATTGTTGATAAATTGATAATTGTAGGTATTAAGAAAAGTGAGTCCTACAAATTCAAGATAATAGATATGATAAATAATCCTTTTATTATAAATAAAGATGGAAGTGAATTAAATTTATAATTCGATTTGTGAAATTATATCATTGGTATGAATTATTCTCATATACATATCAAATAAAGAATTTGAGTTAAATTTAATTCATATTTTTACTTGTTGTCATTTATTATTAAATATATATAGGACAGTTTTATATAAATTATATGTTGATTATGAAAATTAATTATAGAAGGCAATGCATTGATAATTAGAATAAAACACATTAAGTTCTGATTTAATAAGGCTCTTTTTTAAAGATTTATTTAAATCTAAAAATTTCAAGTGAAAGTCATAATCAATTCCAAAATTTACAAATTTTTTCTTTTTTCTTTATTTTTAGAGTGTATTTAAATATTTTTTTATTAATTAAATTTACGAATTTATTTAATTGTAGTAAATATAGATGTACATTTTTATTTCTTTTTATTGAAAAATTTTAATAAATAAAAATTATTTGCAAATTAATAAATTTTAATCAACTATTTAAATAGGCTGAATTAAATTTATATATTTATATGCTTTTTTCAATAAATGAAATCTAATTTTTTTCTTGAAATCACTTCTTGAATTTAAACTCCTATATCCAAAAATTTAATAAACTTTATCTTTCAGTTGCAATAATATTTGATTTATATCAAAAAGGCTTTATAATTAGTAATTTCTTCTTTTGCTTGCTTATTTTCTTTTTTAATTACTAAAATTGATTTTCCCTTATTTTGTTTTTTAATATTTATTTTCTGCAAAAATAAAGGATATCGATTTCAATTAAATAAATATTACTATATTTCTTAGAAAGAATTTCCCTTTTTTTAACAAATATTACAATAAATATCAACAAAATAATAAAAATATAAAAATATTGGCAACTGTGAGATTCGAACTCACGCGGATTACATCCAGGCGATCTTAAGTCGTCCCCCTTAACCAACTCGGGCAAATTGCCTAATTGATATATCTGAAAGTATTTACACTAAAGGTCTTAATAATTAATGAATTTTTGATGTCTTTAGATACTTTATATTATTTAATTATTTTTACATAAAAATTTATTCCAATACTAAATTTTCATAAGTATTTCTTGGTTTCTGAATTTTAATTAAAATGATTTAAGTAAAATAAATTTATTGCAAGCAAAAATTAAATTTGTTAAATTAAATGAATATCTATTTTATTATAAATAAATGTATCTGTTAAATTTTTTGGAATAGATATAAACTCTAAATATGTTCAAAATAAATAAATAAATAAAAAAATAAACAAATAATGGATTCGTTTGCAGATTTATTTTTGATGTTTGTGATAAATAACAACTATTCAATTCAAAAAAGAGGAATGAAACATTGAGAGATCCATTTGAATTTAAAATCAATTAATAACAAAAAAGTAGTTAATTGTTAAATATTATTCGAAATATAATTAATTTTATAAGCTCACATTATCTCTTAGTTAAAATATGCTTGCTTGTTTGTTATTTTGCTTGTCTTACTTGCTTATTAGCATGTTTTTTTTTTGTTTGCTTGGTTTATCATTAACAATAATTATAGAGTTAGAATTGATAGAGTATGAAGGATTCAATTAAGAATACCAAGGATTTCATATTAACTAGTAAGAAATTGAATTAACAAAATACAGGTAAAAAGAATTACTTAAAAAATTAATATATTCTTTTGATATTGTTAATATTAATTTTTTTAGGCTCGTATTAATAACAAGAAGAAAACATAATTTACAAATAAAGAGGCTTACATTTGCTTTTACAAACGCTTTGAGCCGAACTAATAGAAATCCTCAAATAAAATTATTTTATCTAAAATATTAATAAACATAAGAATATGAATTTAAATTTAAATTTTCTGGGAAACGATATGGCTGACAATTAGATTCCCACTATTCCAATTTAACAGCAATAGCAAAATTAATAGCACTCAAATCATATGTTCAATTAGCTTTCACACCCAAGCAATTAAAATTTTCATGAGTAATATTAAAACTACAGTCCAGGCAATCATCAGTCTTTTAATATAATTGATTCAGAGGATCCTATGCCAATGGACTAATTTTTATCGCAGCAACACAACTCGAGCAGCTCATAAATTAGTTAGTCTGAGAGTAGTGAACATGAATTATCAACTGATAGTCTTATTTAAAGTTTATAGGAAGGATTGATGTTAGCCTCTAAATCTGCAGTGGATTATTCTATGAATTATTCCAATAGTTTAGGTGGAAGAACACATTCCTTGACATAAAAAAATAATTGCCTCACTACAAAGACCTTTAACAAGCAGGTAATTTGTCAAAAAACTTTAGTATTAAAAGTAAATTGCAGTGGTAGTTTGATAATTGTTTTTCAATAAGGAAAAAAAGTGTTTTTTTTTAGAAAACTCAACAAAATAATTGAGAGAGCAAAGAAGCAATTGAATTAAAATGATTTTGTTTTAAAATTCTTTTATATTTAAAGTTGCAGAGCCATCAAGTAACGAATGAAGACGAAATTACTTATTTAAATAAGAGAAGCTAATATGTTTTAGATTAATTAGCTGAAATAGCTGAAGAGTAAGAGAATACTTTTCAAAATTTATAAGAAAGGAACTTGTAGTATTTAAAGCAGATAGCATTTGAAAAAATAGAATTGTATAAAGTAGAGTTTAGTAAGGTATTATAAGAATGTGAATAGTATCGTTAAGAGTCTCAGGATATCAAAGAGAAATTTGATGAGCATTTGCTATCATGCGAAGGTGCTTAGCCAAATAGAGAGGAAGAGTTTAATGTATTAATGTCAAATTTATAAAAAAAGGAAGAGGTAATGATATAAAAATGTTTTAAATTTAAAGCAAGGCGAATTATAAATATGCAGAAACATAATCTAGCTTATAAACTTACAAAGAAACAACAACTAAATAATAAATATAAAACAAGCAAGCAAAAAAAATAAAATTAAACGATCAAAAATTTAAAAGAAATATTGAAATTCAAAATAATTTTGAATTTAGAGAAGTTTTTCAGATTAAATTTGAATTAATTGATTTTAAACGGTTTAGGATTAATGAAAAATATTTTATTTTTTAATATTAGGAGATTGAATTTGTGAAAAAGCATATCGAAGTTAAATATTCGTTAGATTTTATCATAGAAAATGTAGAAAAGGAATTTATTAGAAAATAATTTAGTGAGGAAATATAAAGGCTAGAGGAAATTAATTTAGAATTAGAGAACAAATGTGAAATATTTTTGGAGGAAAAAAAGCTCTCGGAAAATAAATTTAATTAGGAATTGACTGTTTTAAAGCTGAAAATAGAGGATTTAGAGAAAATAAACTAGAAAAAATCTGAAGAAAATGTTTAAATTTTAAGTGAATTCGATAATTGTAAATAAGAACTTATCAAAGCTGAGTCTGAGATAGAAAGGATAAAATAAACATCTTTAGAATTGAATTCTAAAATATCTAGTTTGGAAAGTACAAATAGCTTGCTAAATGCCCAAATTGAAAAAATAGCTAAATAGCTTAAGGAAAAGGAATCAATTATAACACAATTTGATAAGGATCGTCTCGATTAAACGAATTTGTTATAAAAATTATAAGAGGAATTAGCTTTGAAAAATGACACTTTGGAGAGATTCCAGGTAAAATCTGATGATCTAAATCAAAATAATAAAAATTAATCTCAGTATTTAAATGGAGAACACAATCAACATAAAACAGATACAATTAAATATGAAGAAGAAGTAAATAAGCTTAAACTTGAGTTAGAAGATAAAAACAATTAAATCAAAAAGCTAAAGCAAACTATTTTGATAAAAGATAGAATGCAAAAGTAAACTCTTAATGGATCACTAACTGGTTCAGGCATTAAGAAATCTCAAACTCCTACTCTTCTTAATCACCAAACTTCTGTTAATGATCAAAGTCTGCTATCAACTATAAACAACAACCACAATCAATCATTTTAACATTAAGACACACAAAAGATTTCATCAAAGGAAATTTAAGAGTAATGCCTAAATAGTGTATAAAAAAATTAAACAGACAAAGAATTATGCAGTGACGAAATGTCAAAGAGAAAAGCATTAAAAAAGATAGTTGGAGACGAAAGTATTTAAGATTAAAGCAAACACCAATACTTAATGCAAGAATAAAATAAGACTGGATAAGAGCAATTTGAAAATGAAAAAATCACTACCTAAGTAAGTTAAAGAGGAAACAATCATGAGGTTACCTAGATAAGCAATATAGATGGAAACACTCAAGACGTAAATGATATTTCAGATATGATCATATGCAATACAAATCATTAAAGACTACAAAAAAAGAAGCACAAAAGCATAGATAGCACTTAGAGAGAAAGTTTAGGGAAAAAATTATTAATAAATCACTCATTTAAGAATGGATTCTTAACTTAAAAGCAAAGCATAATTAATGATGGACAATGCAATCAAAGCCTTAATATAAACGACACTATTGTAAATAATGGATCTATGATGCTCTCTATGCAATAATCCAATATCATGCAATAAGAAGAAGTCAATTAGTCTCAATAGCAAATGGATACCCAAATAACATCCAAGGCCAGAAGAGCCCAAAGTATGAACTCAGAGTCCTTCAGCTAAATGTTTAACCAAGATGAAAATACTTTCAAAGAATTGAAGGTCAATTTGAGAAAAAAGAGAGAAAAACAAGAAGAGTTAAAGCTTATTCTTGAAAATTTCAAAAAAGAATTTAAACAAACTAACCAAAGAGATCCTGTTGGCAAAGACTGGTAACCATACAGCAGCGTACTGACTGAATATAAAAATTTAAAAAATGAAATCTTAGAAATCAGATAAAAGTTGATAGATATCAAGGATAAAAAAGATTCAAACATGAGCATTAGTCACTTGGCTGATTATTCTATGATTAAGAACACTGATGATTCTAGATGTGCTGATAATTCAATGATAAATAATCTTTCAATAATAAGAGCTACTGCTCCTCATTAAAAGCTCATTTAATACAAATAAAAACAAATCCTCAATTAAAGTCACATGAGCCAAAACTCATTCTACATAGATTAAAATTAAACTTCATTAAATTCCATTTCCGTTTAGCTTGGTGATTACCAAGGATTCGTCTCTACAGCAGCTTCCCATTCATCTAAATAAGCTGAGGGTGAGTTCAACAAAGGTCTGCGTTTGTAAGTTTCTAATCTAGAAGAAGCAAATAAGCTACTCAAAGACCAAGTATTTAAGTCACTTGAATATGAAAAGGTATTTTTGTTTTATTTATTTTTTGGCTTTATTTTTCTCTAAAAAAGAAAAAAAACATTTGTTTTGTTATTTTAAATTTAAATTTAATTTTTTAATAAATAGGAATTAAGAAATAAAGGCGAAACAATTGAGCAACTTTAAAATGAAATAAAAGATATTACAAAGAAGAAAGATGAAGAAATTAAAGAATTGAAGGACACTGTTGATATACTCACTAATAAGCTTGATGAAGAAACTAAAGAGAGAAAAATTTTGCATAACATAGTAGAAGATATGAAGGGTAAAATTAGAGTTTTTTGTAGAGTAAGACCTCCCAATGAGAATGAAGTCCAGATGAACTCTCAAAATGTCGTTGAAGTTTTAGACGCTATGAACTGCAAACTCTAAGCAAAAAATGGTCCTAAGAAATTTTAATTCGATTCTTGTTTTGGATTCAGTAAAAAAATTAAAATTTATTTTTAAACAAGCAATTTCATTTGTTTTTTTTTTAAAATTTATTTAAAAATTTAATTCAAATGAAATTGAAATAAATTCAATTAAATTTAAATTAAAGGCTCACGCTAGGATGATATTTTCAATGATGCTAAAAAGTTGATTCAAAGTGCTGTTGATGGTTATAATGTTTGTATTTTCGCTTACGGACAAACAGGTTCAGGTAAATCCTTTACTATGTAAGGAACTAGAGAAATGCCAGGTATTACACCTAGATCAGTAAACGAACTGTTTAATCTCTTGAAACCAATCTAAAAGACTTGCAAAGTAACCATCTCTGCATATATTATGGAATTATATATGGACAATCTGATTGATTTACTAGCTCCACCTAATTCTATAATGCAAAAAAAACTAGAAATAAAAGAAGATTACATAACTAATACTACATATGTCCAAAACGCAACAGTATTCTTTCTTTAAATAATTTAGATGCAAAGTTAACTTTTTTATTTAATAAAAACAGATAGCTGAAGTTACCAAGAAAGAAGAATTAGAATAAATTATTTAGAAAGGAATTCTCAATAGAAAAATCAGCAAGACAGATATGAATGTTGAATCTTCCAGATCACATTTGATTATCACAATATTAATTAACATATTCAATCCTTAAACAGAAACTGTAATGATTTATTTTTTTAATATTTAAGCATTTATTAAAAAATAAAATCATTTTAGACAACTCATGGTAAAATTAGTCTGATTGATTTGGCAGGCAGTGAAAGAATTCTGAAATCTGGAGCTAATCCTCATCAAGTTAAAGAAGCTAATTCGATTAATAAAAGTTTAACTGCCTTAGGAGACGTCATTTCAGCTTTAACAAACTAGCAGTAAAACGGAGGAGAAAGACATATCCCTTACAGAAATAACAAGCTTACATATTTAATGAAAGATTCTCTTGGAGGAAATGTAAATAAATAATTACAATTTATTCAAATTTTTTTTCTTAATAAAATGTAAAATTTTAGGCAAAAACTTTGATGATTGTTAATGTAAGTCCAAGCGAATACAATTTAGAAGAAACAAACAGTAGCTTGTAATATGCCAGTAGAGTAAAGACTATTGTAAATGAAACAAGCAAAAATATAGAAACAAAGGACTACACAAGACTTAAAGAAAAATTTTAATAAATCCTATAAGAAAATGAGAAACTCCAAGAGCTCATTTCTGATTAAAATAGAAATCCTAACCAACAATCAAGCCAACCAAATCTCTCAGTTATTTAATAAGTTCCACAATAACAAATTCAACCTAATAAATAAACATAAATTTACTCTTTCGGTTAGTAAAAGCCTTCATTAGCAGAAGACTAAATCTCAAGTTAATTAAATTAATAGCAAATTCCAATTATATCCTAATAGTAGTAAAAGCTAGCGCCTATTTAGCCACATTAACAATAAGCACAAAAACCAAGCTTATTGGCAAGTGGTAGAAATTCTAACAACTCCTCACAAAATCAACAATAAATAAATTAAATTCTTTACAACTAGTAACAGCAGTAGTAATAACAATAACAAATTTCTTCTTAACATAAAAGAAGTAATTCTCCTTTGATTGTTAATTAGAATCAATAGGGCTAATAATAAAATGTATTTTCTGCTCCTCATATCCAATTGACTTCATAGTAATTATATGGTAGTATGAAAAGTTCTTCAGTAACTCCACTTTAAAACAACATTAATATTAATAATATCTAGAAAGTAAATTAACAGCAATAATAATTATAAAACTAGCTAAATAGAATTAATTGATTTGTAAATCTAAATTATATTAATCCTCAAAATAAATTTTGTTATCTCAATTCACCAAAATAAATACACATACATTCTCAACCACCACCAAAAAACCACATCTATAAAATTATAATTAAAAAAATAATAATAAAATGTACTAAATAAAAAAGAGCTTTTAATTTAATTTATTTAAAATTAAATAAATACTTAGTTAATCATATTCATAGGGTGATTATTTTTTGTTAAGATCATTATACTAATTAACCTCGCATGTATATATATAAACTATTTCATATTATATAAAAATTATAGTTTAAAGTTGTTAAGTTTAATCTCATTAATCCATTTAATATAACTCATTTCATAAAATACATTTTTTCCTTTTCTAAACAAAGATTAAAACTTCCATAGAATTTAATTTAAAATCTACTCTAAATAAGTGAGCTAATAATAAATAGTTGTAATAAAAAAAATAATTTAAAGAAGTTATAGAATTCTTTCCCATTTCAAAAAAAATGGGAGTAAATTTACATAGAAGTTTAATTTAAAACCAATCTAAAAGAATTGAAAAAATTAGACTAATAAATATTTCTACAAATAAATAATTAAGATATTAATTTTTAATTCTAATTTTTCAAAGATCTACTTTGTAAGCATCTTTAACAATTTATTTAAATTTCTTATAAAACTTTTTAAATTAGATATTCAAATAAATTATTTAACATAATTTTAAACAATTTAGTTATTTTTATTAGTTAATAGATAGATAATTAAAAAATATAAACTAGAAATAAAATTTGAATTGAATAAATTTGTGCTGTGTTTTTTATACAAATTCTCATAAATTAATTAATTAGACAGTTTTTGTTTATTTATTTATTTATTTATTATTTTATATTTAGTTTGTAATAAATTGTATGAATGGAAGATATCTTTCTTTGTATAATGCAAATTTTTTCTTATCATTTAATTTAGATAATAAATAAATAAATAATTTGTTAATTACATTAGTAGTATCAAATTTATTAGAAACAAACTTGAATAATTCTTAGAAACCGCAAAACACTCTAAATCGCAAAGCTTTTCAAATTGGCATAGCTTTTAACTTATAGATAGATAGAAAGAAAAGTAGTAAAAATATTTAGCCAAATATATTCAAATAAATAAACATATTTTAGTAAAGATGGATCCAAAGAAAAAGTAAATGAATAAATTAATTTTGTTTTTGATCTAATTTATTAAGCCAAAAAAGCATTGTTTAAAAATCTCAAAATGAGCAAAAAGCATTGATATAATATGAATTAAATGAAGTTTGCGACATATTAAAAGAATGTTATTATTAAATAAATAGAAAAATATTAAATATCCCTGAGAACAAAGGTCTAATTCATAATTTTAAGTTTGATATTGAAATTCCTTTTGCACCAAATGCATTCCCTAAAACTTTATACTACTAATTGGATTAAGAGAGACACACTCGTCCAAAAGTGTTAAATGCAGATGTAAAGGGAATGTGCAATTTATTTGTTAACTGCGATTTAGGTCTTCCAATAGACGATTTGAATATGAAACCTCATATATATAATTTATAAGAAGGAAATGATAATCATCATTTAGGAGATAATGGCAATACAAATAGCAATTAATTGCATCCAGATGATTTGGCTTTAATTAATGAAGATATTATTGTAAGTGATACTGAAGAAGATGAAGAAACTCTCAAGACTCAAAAGGAATAAAAACTCTTAGATCAAAGAATTAAAGAAGAACAATAAAGGTTCCTTATGAAGCAATAGATGTTGCAAAAGTAGTCTGAATTAGCAAAAGATAAAGATACTGATTTTAGCTAAGGATTTGAATAAGTCAAACTAGCAATCGAACATAGCTTTGTGACCTCTAACAATATCAAATTAGAAGAAATTAAACATCCTTCTGATCCAAACAGATCTATAAAAAAAGTATTTAATATCCTACCAAACCTTGCAAATTAGTCATTAAAGTAATAATTAAATAATTTAAAATAAAATCACTCTACTTTTAGCAATTCATTCTATTTCTCTCTAAAAATTGCTTTAAAATTATTTTATTGCTTCTGTTTAAGTAAATTTATTTTCAGAAATTTTTGATATAACAAATAAATTAACATAAAAGATATTTAAAAATAAAATTTAATTCATTATTTTTTTAAAATATATTTGGAAAAATAATAATAAGGAAAGTTTTAAAGTATCTTTTCATGCAATATTCTTGCAATAAGAAAATATTTTACTTAAAAATAAATAAAATTAATACAATAAAATATAATAACGGATCATATATACTTACTTTGCTTTAAATAATATCTAATTTCTTTTAAAAATTTGTCTAATAAACTTTTTTTTATTTTCACCTCAAATAAATATTTTTTTAGAATTTTTATGGTTTATTAATGAAGATAAACAGTAATTAAGTTTTTATTCATTATTTTTGAGTGAATAAGAGAAAAATTTAAACTTAGCTTTTGAAATTATTTAGTTAATTATAATTTTATGATTAATTGATACAGGTTAGGTGTTATTTCTCATAAGTAGAAGGTAGAATCCTTAACAAATTCTTTCTCAAAAGGAAGATTTTGTACTTTGTTCAAAGATATTTCTTTCTAAGATAAAAATTAGAAAGTTTTTAGGTTATTTGTACAAAAATTATAAGATGAAGAACCATATAAACCTAAAACATTATTCGAAGAAGATATGATTGAAGTAGAATCTTAATATAATGAACTATTTTAAGAAGATGAGGAAGTTGTTATTGTAATTAAAGCTTATTTTTGATTACCTTTGGAATATTAAAACATTATTTGATATTTATAATAGGAAAAGCCAGATGAAGAATAATTGAATCATAATTAAATTAAGTTAAAAAATAAATCAGTATTTAACTATTCTGATCATTCTACTAAATTGCAAGGAAATGATATTCTACTTTTGTTCCCTAAGCAAGCATAAAATGATTAAATTCAAAATACTTATTTTTAGAAGGTTGAATTTTAGATTTCACTTGACTAAGAAAAAAAAGAATTAGCTTTTGCAGATAATGTCAGATAATAAATAGAGCTTGATCGTTATGTTAAGATGGATATAATTGATGAAGAATAAGTACACTTTATTCATTACTTTATTTAGATTAATTCAATAAATAAATAATTTAAATTAGATTAAATTGATGAAATAAATTGATTAAGAAATTGTTGATGAAGAGTTTGGTAATCAAAAAGAAACTAAAAAAAAATCTATTAAGTAAAAAAGTCATCGTTAAAATGACTATGATGATGAAGAAGATGATGGAGATTTTGATATGGAGGAGGAATTAGAAGATGAAGATGAAGAATTGTAAGACGATGATGACGATGAAGTTAATAAAAAGAGCAGCGTTAATAAATAAGTTCCTACAAAAAGCTACAATTTACGTGAAAGTCGCAAGCAAAATAATGTATTTAATCAGTTATCTGCTGAAAAGAAGTCTTCTAATATTGTCACTGCTGCTGCTCAGGAAGAAGATAACGAAGCAGAAGAACAAATTAATGATATATTTAGTGATGATGAAAAAGATAATAATAATAACAATCATATTGGTAGTGCTTAAAATGTTACTTGTAAGATATAAAATTTCCAATATTAATTTTTAAAACAATTTTATCTATTTAGAAAGCCAAGCAAATCAGTTAATCGAAGAAGACGAAGAAGATGATGAATAGTTTTAATTTGGTGCAAACAGACAAAAGGCTGACTCTGATGACAAAGACAATTAGTGGGCAGATTCTAAATATAAAAAATCTAAAAACAATCATGAAGACGATGATTTTATTAACGATGAAGAAGAAGAGGAGGAAGAGGAGATAGAAGATGTAAGTTCTGTTTCAGGTCATAAAGATTAAGAAAATGGAGATGAAGCTTTATAAAAATATTTCCAAAGCCAACAGCAACAATAGTCCCAATAACCTTAATTAAATACTGGACAAATTGAAGAAATGACTGACGATGAAGAAGACGATGAATTCCCTCTCTGATAAATTTTCAAATTTAATTAATCTAAAAAAAAATAAAATAAAAAATCATATTTTAGATTGTAAAATGTATAAAGTAAGTTGTTCATATGTACAATAATATAATTAAAAAATTATATAGTTTACAAATTGCTTAATTAATAAATAAACTCAAATAATGTATTAAAGAATGAAATAATTAATAAATTTGATGAGTTTTTAGCTAGTTTATGCACAAAAAAAACTAAAAAATTAGGACATATATATCATGTTTTTATTTTGTTTAATATGTAATTACTTTTGAATATGTTTAAGAATTTGAGTATATTATTATTATTATTTAAAAAATTGATTGTGCTTAAGTATTTAAGCAGAGCTAGCACTTATTAAAATATAAGAAAATCTACAGCAAAGGTAATAAGGTATTATGAGCTCCAACTCATATCTGTTTTATGGTTGTTTCTAGATATCTTTGGGATAAGCCAAAACCATAAATCAGCAGTTATTGCTAAGATGAAAAAAGTAAATGATAAGAGATTTCCAAATTTAATATATTTTGTTATGTAAAAGAGTGATTTTATGAGAACGAACTTTAATCCCAATCCGCAAGCCAGAGATAATAATAATAGAAAATATAGAGGAGACTATGAAATATTTAAATATTTATATTAATTGTTAAATTTTAAAATATTACGAATTTGAAGAGCTCACACAAATAAATGTACATATGATATTTCAGGTAAATTAGAGTTGCTCTTACTGCTCTATTTAAAAAAGGATCATAAAATGAAAAAAGTTCTACCCATTCGTTTCCCAGCTAAATTAATAATTAAAATTTTAATTAAACAAATTTTAGAAAATTTTTATCTTACAAGACTAAACTTAAGTTTTTAATTGGCTTCATATTTTATAGGATCTTTTTCTTTATCTAAAATACTTATTTTAGATTTTGATAGAGGAGAAATATTCTGAACAGTGGCTTGTTAGTCATATATTTGCGATTTTTCTTTTATGTTGTTTTCTGTAGCAGTTTAAATAGTGCTATTAGCATAATTGTAAAAACCATTTACGCCAAATACAGATGAATTTTTCAAGTTTTATTATAAGATTAGATGGATTTTTCTCGGCCTCCTTCGGTTATACTTTTTACAAGTAATTGTTTGTTAAATTGCTTGCTGATTGCTTGTAAAATCATGATTCTCAAAGTTAGGTAGATTCTAATTAGAAATTTAATTTTGGAATTAGTCATTTTATATATTTTGTATTGATGAAGCTATGATTTAATTTCCTTATTTTTAGGATTAATCTTCATTTTAATTATTTTCATTTGAAAATAAACTTTATTTTTTTTAGATTATTGGTGATTCATTACCATATTAATCCCACTTTCCAATAGATATTTAAGATGAAGGAGTCACTCTTAAATTCTAGCCCTCTTTGTTATTTTTATCCTTCACTAAACCAATTATTGATGAAAATACCCAAAGGACTGTCTTTGAAATAAGTATGTAAACAATTATTTGACTTAAAGGCTTAATATTTGAGCACTCTTACACTGAAGGTCCACTGCAGTTTGAAGTGCATTAACTATTGCACAGTTAACATTTATTTTTATTATCTTTTTCTAAGTAAGTACCAGAAGGACATTCATTCAAGCATTGATTTTTAAATTAGAATTAATTTTTTTGACATGTTTCGCACTTTTAATTTAAAAATAATTAATTCAGTTTAAATATCTAAAATTTCTTACTTAGTCTTAATTTGGGCCAGTACAAGTCAAGCAAGAAGAATTACACTTAATGCACAAACTATTATTTTAATAATATCCATCTAGGCAAGTTGATAAGCAAATTGTTCCTTACAAATTTGTTCCTAATTATTTTTGTAAATTGATTATTAATAATTTTTTTATTATTTAAAAATAAATAAAAACCTTAAATGCAAGTGATACATTAGTTTTCATCAGGACCACTGCATGTCTAGCATGATTTACTACAACTTTCGCACTAATTAGAAATTTTAGAAAAATAATATCCCTATGGACACTCACTTAGGCATTAATTATTAAATAATATAAATGGAGATAAACATGATGAACATGAGCTAATAGAACTGCAAGTAGAACATGATTTATTGCATTAAGCGCAAGTGTTATCTGTAGAACTTTTATAGAATCCATCAGGACAAGAACTCAAACATTTGTTTTAGTAAAAAAATCTATATGTATTTAATTAATTAATTCATTAAAAATATTTAAAATTTTCACCTTTCAAATTTAAAAAATTTCCTATTGAATTTTTAGATTTTAAGATATTTAAAGTAATATATTAGTGTTTACTTATTTTCAGAACAAGATTAGCATTGATCGCTTGATGGTCCGGAGCATGATGCACAGCTTTAGTCGCAGGATTGGCAAGTAAAATCAGAATTATTAGGATATTAATTAGAATTGCATGTTAAATTACAAGAATTTGATACATGCTAGAAATATCTTGGAGAAGCACAAGTTAGACAATTTTTTGAGGATCCATTAAAGCATGTTAAGCAGCTTGAATCGCATTATTAACATTAATTTGTTTGATTATTTTAATAATATCCACTTGGGCAAGTAGTAAAGCATTATTTTTAGTACAAATAAGTTTTGCTTGGGCAAGAGAGACACTGGCTATTAAGTGGTCCATTACAAGTTTCACAAGTAGGATGACAATTCAAACAAGAAGCTGAACTATCGGATTTATACTAATTTTAATTGCAGTTAGAAACACACTTAGAAGTAGCTGAATCAAAATACAAAGGTAAACTGCAAGAAAGACAATTAGAGTTTGAATTGCCATTGCATGTCTTACAGCTTTAGTCACATTATTTACAAGTGTTTGTATTTAAGTCAGCATAATAGGAAATGGGACAAATAGATACACACATATTTGTTGTACTATCAAAATAAAGTTATCCAGTGCATGATAAGCATTAGTTATTATTAGGACCAGAACAAGTTGAACAACTGAGATCACAAAAACTACAAGTGGCGGTGTTGTTATTTTTGAACTGATTTGGCAAGCAAGTCAAATCGCAAGTTGAAGTATTAGCTTGGTAATATCTTGGTAAATTACAAGTTGAACACTAATTATTTGTCCCACCTATACAAGTACTACATGTAGAATCACATTGAGAGCATTTATTTGTATTCAAATCAGTATAGTAACCACTGGGACATGAACTACTACAAGATTAAGTAGATGCTTAGTAAAAGAGAGGTGAATTGCATGTTAGACAATTATTGATAGTTCCTCCATTGCATGTTGCACATGTGTTGTTGCATTTAGTACACTAGTTATTTACCTTATTAGCATAAAATGAATCTGGGCATTGTGAAATACACGTGTTAGTAGTTTAGTCTAAAAACAAAGACCCACTACAGCTTAAACAGTTATTTGTATTTGGGCCATTGCAAGTAGAACAACTTAAATTACAAGGAGAGCACTAATTATTTGCTTATTGAAAAATTATTAAAATGAGTTTTATAAATTGGGTGTATAAAAGTTTAAAACTAAAAATACTGAAAGTAATAGTTAAATTTACATTAATTAGCATAGGTTCCTGATGGACAAGAAGGTAAACATTAGTTATTGTAGAGGTACTTTTAACCATTGCAACTAGTGCATGAATTCATATTACCTTAAGATAAATAAAATTAACTTAATACCTAATATATCTTATATTTTTTTATTTACCTGGGCTGATACAAGTAAAACAGCTTTAGTCGCAAACCTCACATTTATTGTTTGTAGTATTCTTATATTCACCAATTTAGCAGCTATTTTGGCAAGTATTTCCTGATGTACTCAAAAATAAATTACCTTGACAACTTAAACAATTATTAGAAGCAGTACCTGAGCAAGAAGCACAAGTAGAATCACAGTTTTAGCAAGTAGGTGGAAAATTACTGTTTGCAAATTAATTTGTATTACAAGTCGTGACACACTATTTAGTTTATGCTTAAAAATATCTGGAAGGGTAACTGCAAGATAAGCAATTCGAACTTGTTCCTCCGCTACAAGTGCTGCATGTAACATCGCAGGGTGAGCAAATATTCCCAACTTAATTTGCATAAGATCCATTAGGGCAAGTAGATTCACAAGTATTTGTTTTAGAATTGTAATATAAAAATCCCGAGCATGAGAGGCAGTTATTTTTGCTTGGCCCAGAACACGTAGCGCAAGTTGCATCACAATTAAGGCATTTAATTTAAGCATTATCTTAATACTAATCTGAATTACAAGTTGAGACACAGGTATTTGAAGTAGATTAAAAATAAAGAGGTAAGCTACAACTAAGACAATTATTTAAATTAGGACCATTACATGTTAAGCATGAGGTATTACAGGGAAGACATTAATTATTGTTCAGGGCTATTAATTTAAAATATTCATCTAAATTAAAATACTAGAAAATAAATAAATACCCTAATTTGCATAAGTTTTGCTAGGGCAAGTAGAAATGCACTGGTTATTGTAAAGATATGTTTAACCATTACAACTCAAGCAAGAAGAAGAATTTCCTTTTAAAAATAAATAATTAAGAATTTTAATTTAATTAAAGTATAAATAATAAACCTGGATTTTAACAAGTATAACAAGAAGAATCGCATTACTGGCAGGTACCATCACTTGTTCTTAGCCAATATTAAGCAGGACACGTTGATACACATTACCCACTCTGCTATATCAAATAATAATTTGCTTTACAAGAAGTACAAAAAGTTGCTTTAACAATTTATTAATAAAATTTTAAGATTATTTTTTAAATTAAGAATTAAATAAATAAATACATGATGTACTACAAGTTTTGCAGCTAAAATCACAATCTTTGCAAGTCGAAGGAGTGTTTTAATAAGTATTTGATGGGCAAGATGATAGGCAAACATTATTATACAAAAAATAAGAGGCTTGGCAAGTTAAACATCCTTATGCATTGCAACTTATGCAATTCTAAGAACACTAAATTCATAAATTTCATAAAAATATTAATTTCAAATAGTTTTAATTTGCTTTTAAAGCTTGTAAGTCAAAAAGAATCTTTTATTTTCTTAATCAAATTTTAAATACAAAGAAATTAGTAAAATTATTTTTAATAAGCAAAAAAATTGAATCACTGAAAAAAGAACAAAATTTTATTTATTTAATTATAATAAAACAAAATTAAAAAATTACAAAATCAACTAGGACATATAGGTTACTTAGAGCAAATGACTCAGTTTAGACATTAGAGACTAAATTAGAGTAAAAAGTAATGTTTAATTGATTAGAAGAGTGAGTAAAGTTAACAACAGCTGGCTGATTTAAATCTTTGTAGCTTCCATATCCACAAATATTGCTATTTCCGCTATTAGAATTAAACTAAAATGATTATTTAATTGTACCATCAACTGCTAACTAAAAACTCTCATTATTCCATTAATCAATTTTCCATATCACAAATCCAATTCTAATTGACCAATGAGGTGCTCTAGTGAAAAATGAGAAATATAAATAATAATCTATAAAATTTTTGAATTAATCATTACAATCCTGTCCATATTCTAGTAATGCTTGCACCACTTCCTGAAAGCCAGAATCCTCCAAGTAAATGATTGGTTCCACAGTTTGTAGTTAGTGCCCCACTTTATCCAAACTATGATTTTAACCCTTTAAAATTACTTACTGTTAAACCCATTCCAGTAATTTCACTTTATCCAAAATATCCATTATAAAGGCCACTCAGAAGATATTATCCATCTATATTGAATTTTATTAAATAATTGTTTTTTTTTTATTAAATTTTATATAAATATCAAATTGATTTCAGTTAATTACTAAAAAGTTTTATTGTTATTTGAAATATTTATTTTTAAATAAATAAAAAGTTTTCTATGGAATGAATAAAATATTTTAAAATTTTTTCAAAGAAACTTAAATTAATTAATTAAATATTGATTTAAATAATGTCTTTTGATGATAAATTGATAAATTATTTTTTTAATTTTAGGGAAATTTTATTTTGATTGATGATTTTATAAAATATATTTTTACTGATCAGGGTTGATGAGAAATCTACGCATGTATTAGAAACTAAAGTTGATGTTTAAGGACAAGAGGTAACACAATATCCTTATGATAAATAAAAACCCTACTTGCATTAGGTACAATTTTGGTTTTAAGAATCAGAGGCATTGCAGTTTGTGGTATAGTCGCTTATGCATATGTTACTTATATTACTTTTGACATAACCCTAAGGACAAGTAGCAACACAGGAGTATTAGTGTTATATAAAGCCAATACTGCATTTGCATGTGTTTCCATTTATAATTGAATTTTAAGGACAAGATTTACATTAATTCTTAAAATAATATTTTAAATATTAATTTTACATTTTTAAATTTAAAATTATTTTTGAAGTTTTTAATGAAAAAAATTAAAATGTAAATAAAAAATATAAAATTTATTCTAAATTTCAAATATTACACTTGAAGGACCATTGCATGTAGCACAACTATAATGACAGGTATCAACATATAAGTAGTAGTTTTTAAAGAGAAACCCTTTCCAAGCTTAGTTAAGAATGCCTTCTTGAGGAATTAATTATACAGTCACAGAATTGCTAGTGTGAGTAACATTTTTAAAGTATAAGATCAATTCATCGTTCCAGTTAAATAGTAAATTTGAGCAAATGTTTAAACCATCAAAAGGACCTTTAGAGATAGTGTCTTAAACACTATCTAATTATATTTAAATGTAATCTCCAAGATTCTAATCAATAGGACCATATAACACAAGATCAAATCTTATAGAAAGGCTCCAGTGAGGTGGTAAATTATTATAGGTCTTTGATTGTAGATTTAGCTTAAGAATTCCATTATAATTTTAATTTCCACTCCAGTCTACAAAGTTAGTAACATCACAACTTCCGATAGCATTTGGTATAGACCAACCGTTTGCTGTAGATTGATTAGGGTTAGTAAATTCTTGAGAAACAAGATACTCAGCTTTATTTTTATTGTACTATATTAATTAATTAAAATAATAAGATTTACTTACATTAAATGGTAAATGAAATTAATTGAAGCACTAGTGCTAATTTTAGCAATTATTTATTTTCTGTCATTTTTATCAAATAAAAGTTTTTGTGCTTTTTCTTTATATTTTTTAGTATTTTTGAAAATATTTAAGATTAAGTTATTATTTAGCCAAATAATGCTAATATATAAATTTGCATGTCGCATTATATTATTAGTAGCTTTATTACTATCTTAATTTATAAATTTTAAGTTTTGCATAATCTCAACTTAATTAAAAATAGGATCTTTTTCTTTATTTAGTGGTATTAATTAAGTTTATTAAGTATCTAATTAGTGGAGATTTTGAATTTCTTTTAAGCTAATGTAATCTATTTGAAATATATAATTAAAACAGTTTGAAGCTTAATATGCGTCATACTTTGATTATCTGATGATAATACGAAAGATAAAATAGCAAAATTTAGCGTCACGTATAAATATCACATTTACTAATTTAAAGTAAAAACTCTTTTAGGAAATTTACTCATTTAAAAAAATTGAAGAATTTTATAAAATTACAAAGTCATTCAATCACACACTAACTAACTATCTAATATATTTAAATTTAAGAATAATAATGTGTCTTAGAAATAAATTAATCTAAATTGATTAAAGGAGATAACTATATATTTAAACCATTTAAATAAACTCTTGAACAATTAATGAAGGATTTTGTTTCGCTTTAAATTCAATTGTTGTTTAAATTTCTAACAATCTGTATTTGAAATTTATTTTTAAAATTTCGTATTAGATATTATTAAAAAAATATTTGTTTGTATTTATTAAGATACATGCTTTGCTAATTTTCTAGTAATTATTACGTATGATAATATTTTGAAAAATAGCACATTCTGTCAACATTAATTACTGATTTATTTATCTCTTTTTGAACTACTCAAAGATTTAATTATTTTTTTATGATTATTAAGTATATTACTGTGCTTACGTAATCTAAGTCTGTTGTAAATTATTTAGATATGCGTTAGGGTTTTAATAATTTAGTTTCAAAGTGAAATACTCATAAATTTTACATTTACAACTTAAATGAAAATTATAAATTAATTATTTTATTTGTTTTCTTTTTGAAAATATTTTTATTTGCTTTTATAAATATTTTATTTACTTTTTTAATAGCAATAAAAAAGATATTCATTTATTAATTAACTTATTTTATAATACTAATTATAATAGTGAAATTTGTTAGCTGTGGGATATTATTAATTTTTCTTATTTGTTTTCAAAAATTGTAATATATTTATTATTAATTTACAGCAAATTTTAATCCTTAATACTGGTAAAATATAATTTAGATTGCGTAATAATAGCTAAGGTAATGATGTAGATGCATGCATAATTATTTACTTATCACTCATTTCATTTTATGGCATTAAATGATTCTTTAAAAAAATTATATACTATTCTTATGTGTTCAATAAATTATACATACTTAAATTTCAATTATGTTAATATTGTTTTACATTTTGATTAATTTCTTTAAATAATTTTCAACAACTAATATTTACTCATGAAAATTAAGAGATATATATAAGTGATAAGTATATATACTATATAAATCACATTTAAGCGTAAGATAATAGACTTTAATTGAAGTGATTTTTTGAATCAAAATTTATTCATTTCAATTTAAAAATATGTTTACTGTTTAAATATTTATATAGTGGTCCCCACTATATTTGGGAAATAGATAAAATAATATGTAAATATTTATTAACCCTCAATAATTTATTTTCTCTCCTTTATATTTGATAATATCGCATCTATTCTACCAACTTCTGATATAAGAAATACACTAGTAGGAGCTTTTGACTTCCAATTTTTTTTTATTGATTTTATTAAATTTGATTAAGATGTTGGAAAATCTTCTTAAATTTTTAGCTTTAACCAATTTCAAAGATTCTCTATTGGATTTATATCTGGTGAATAAGGAGGTAAATCTGAAATTCAATTAATTTAGCTATCTTTTACAATTTTTTAGACTGTGTTTGACATCTTAATTAATGTAAAAATATTATAAAATCAATTATACATTTAATTTAATATTTAAAATTATAAACTGTAGTTACTTAATAATAAAAACAGATCCCTATTCTCCTAAATTTTTTACTATTACATTTGTTAAAATATTTTAGTAAATGTATTAATAAATTTTTTTTACACAAAAAATTGTGAAAATACAATATATATAAACAAATTTGTTAAAATATGATAAGAAGAATGAAAAATTTAAAAAATACAAAAATTAGATAAAATATTGCCATCTGTAACAACACATTTAGATATATTTTTAATTTAGGATTAAATATATTTATTTTGATATTTAATTTCTTCTTTTCTATTTTTTATTTAATAAATATTGATTCAGCTTTTTATTTTATTAATAAAATATTTATTTTTTAATCCGTTTGTTATGCTGTTTGGATTTAGAGTATTCAAAAATTTAACAGTACTCAAATATTTAAAAAGACCTAATAGCTACTGCAAAATTAAAAAATCAGCTGTAAAAGTTATGAGATATTGAAAGCTCCAACTGTGATCCATGCTATAATTAACTTAGAAAATTTTTGGAATAAACCAAAACCAAAAATCAGCACCTAAGGCTCCCAGAAAAATAATCATAGATAATAAATTACCAAAGCTTGTCTATTTAGTAATCAAAAGCAGTATTTTTTCAAAAACAAGCTTCAAACATAAACCAGAAGCAAGGCAAGCAGAAATGTAATACTTTGGTGACTAATGTTTGTTTTTAAAGTAATTATAAATAGAAAATTATTTTTAATTAAATATTTTTACAAATTTGAAATATTCGCAGATGAAGAAAAACATGTGATATTTTAGGTAAATAAGAGTTATCCTGCAAATTCTCTTTAAATTAGGATCATAAAATGTAAAAAGTTCAACCCATTCATTTCCAAGCTAAATTTATTAAAAGTTTTAATATCAAAATTTGTTAAAAAAATTTACTATTGAGTATTTTAGTTTCTAATTAGGTTGATATTTTGAGATTGGCAATTTATCTGCTTTATTAGCAAATTAATTATATGGTGCGACAGTAGATGCAACTTCTGATTGATCTTGCAATTATCTTTTACTTGTAATAGGAGATGATTCTATAATATTAACTTATGATGAAAGAGCATTCATGCTGAGTTAAGATGATTTAATTATATTTGCCTTTAAAATAAATTAAGTTTTTCTTGGCCTTCTTCTATTGTAGCCTTTTGGACTATATTCTTCTTAATTTTATTAATTTACTTCTGACTTTGCATTTACGTGATTACTTTCTGCTTACAAATCAAATTAATTATCGAATTAAACTGGAAATCTTTCATTTTAGTTGAATGTAGGAAGTTATTCCTTTTCATTCATGCCTTATTATTTTATTTTATCTGTATCTGAATCTTTCAGTGCTTCTAATTGATTCTATCCATCATAGGGAACTTTTTTCAATTTTTTTCTTACTGGTGAGTCATTTCTTTCAAAATTTAATTATTTTTCTATTAAGTTTGATGGTACTACTGTTAAATTTTAAGCTTTTTTGTTTTTTTAATCTTGGATTATACCAATTATAGAAGATATTATCCATATAAGTGTTTTTGCAAATAAAATGTAAACAATAATTTATTTTTTAGGCCTAAGGCTAGTACAATCACTTTCTGATGGCCCACTGCAATTAGATAAACAAGAATTATTGCAAGAAAGGCATTACTTTTAAGTATTTTGCATCAAATAGGTCCCTTAAGGACAATCACTTAAGCACTTTGAATTATATTTAATCAATAAATTTTGACATTCAGTGCACTATTTTAATTTAAATTATTAATTAATTAAAAGCATATTAAATTCAAAAAGTTTTTAATTTATTGAACTATTTTTTACTTAATCTATATTATCTCCTTAGCAATTTTTACATGAAGGGTGACATTTGGAACATTTGTCTTAATTTATAAAATAACCATCTCCACATTTATCTACACAAGCTTATTCTTTGAAATATGTGCCTTTTTATAATTAACATAGGGTTTTATTAAGTTAAATTTTGTATTAAAATATATGAATTTTTTACCTGATGAACACTCTAAACACTCATTAGCTGATGGGCCACTGCAACTTTAGCATGAACTATAACAGGGTTAGCATTAATTTGTAGACGTATCAGTGTAAAACCCTGAAGGACAAGTTTAGATACAATAATTTTTATAATTAATTAACGGTGGTTAGCAACTTAAACAAAAATTAACAGAATTGCATGTTTTGCAAGAAGAATTACATAAAGAGCATTTATTATTCTGTATATCTTAAAAATAACCATCAGGACATGTGCTAGCACATTGATTTTGATATAAAAACCTTTTTTTAAATTAAAAAATTATTTTAATTAGAAAAAAATATATATATACATTGATCCTGAGCATGATTAGCATTAATTATTTGTTGGGCCGCTGCAAGATGAGCAAGAAAAATGGCATGGTTCGCAAGTCGCATCAGTATTATCTAGAAATTGATTTTGTTAACAGTTTTCTTCACAAGTATTTGTTGCTTATTAGAAGTACCGAGGTAATGCACATTTTAAGCAATTTGTTGGAGAGCTTCCTGAACAAGTTGAACAACTTGCATCACATTTTGAGCATGTATTATTCTAAGTATTTTAATAATATCCATCTTGACAGTTGCTTTTGCACATATTTTAATCTAAATAAAGGCTCTAAGAGCATGAAAGGCATTATGTATTTTGTGGTCCAGAGCATGATTAGCAAGAAGAATCACAGTCAAGACACTAAACTGTTGTGCTATCTTTATACTAGTTTTAATCACAGTTGGCAACACATTTTTTATTAATTGAATTATAATATAAAGGAAGTGTACATGATTCACAGTTTGTGCTTAAACTACCGTTACATGTTTTACAACTTGGATCACACTGTTTGCAAGTATTACTACTTAAATCAGCAAAGTATGAATCAGGACAGGTACTTACACACTACTTTGTATTTCCATCAAAGTAAAGCGATCCACTACATGATAAGCACTCATTTTTACTAGGACCAGAGCATGACGCACAACTACTATCACAAGAACTGCAAGTAGCAGTTGAATTATCTTAATACTGGTTAGATTAGCAACTCTAAACACAAGAGCTACTTGATACTTCATAATACAAAGGTAAAGCACATGAAGAACACCCTTATACCCCTCCGTTTGTACAGGTAGTACAAGTTTAATCGCAAGCCTAGCAAGTTCCCAATAAAAGATCCATATATTATCCATTTGAGCAAGAACTAGTACAAGTATTTGAGGCTAAATCAAATAAAAGAGGGAGATTACAAGACAAACAATTATTTATTTACCCTCCATTGCATGTTGAGCATGAACTATTACATTTTGAGCATTGATTATTTAATGAGTTTTAATAATAAGAGAGTGGACAATTTGAAACACATGTATTTGTATTTAAATCTAAAAAAAGAGAACCACTACAACTCAAGCAGTTATTTTAACCTCCTCCAGAACAGCTTGCACAGCTTGAGTTGCAATTAATACATGTTGCTGATGAACTGTCTTGGTACTAATTTATATTACATGTAATTACACATTATCCTGATGTTTATTGATAGTATTTTGGTAGAGTACAAGACATGCACTAGGTGTTACTTGGACCATTACATGTAGTACAGGTTGGATCGCAAGGTGTACATTGATTAATACTTGCATTTAAATAAGTGCCGTTTGGACAAGTTGTCACGCATGATTTTGTGGTAGAATCTAAGAAATTCGATCCATGGCATGATAAACAATTTGTTTAAGTAGGTCCAGAACATGTTGCACAGCTTGGATCACAATCTAAACACACTGGGGTTGGGCTGATTAAGCTATATTGATTTGTATTGCACTGCAAAACACATGTTTTAGATGAAGGTTAGAAAAAACTAGGACTTTAGCATGAGAGACAGTTGTTTGGCTAGCTTCCAGAGCAAGTAAAACAACTTGAATCGCAAGTTGTACATTTATTATTAGCTGAATTTTAAAACTCGTGGTTCTAACATTATGTTGTGCATATATTTCCTGAAGTACTTAAATAAAAATTTCCTGAACAGCTTAAACAGTTGTTAGGAGCTGTACCAGAGCAAGTTTTACATGTAGGATCACAATTTTAACAAGTTGGTGGTGATGTACTTTTTGCATACTAGTTAGTGTTGCATTAAGTAACACATTGAGATGTAAGTGGCTAAAAATATCTTGATGGAAAAGTGCAAGATAAGCAATTAGAGCTTGTTCCACCGTTACAAGTAAGGCATGTTGTGTCACATTAAGAACAAACATTACCATTAGAATTTGGATAAGTACCATCAGGACATGTCGATTAACAAGTTTTAGTTACAGAATTAAAATACAAAGATCCTTAACAAGATAAACAATTGCTGCTGCTAGATCCTGAACAAGTATTACATGATGGATGACAAGGTTCACATTTATTATTCGCTGTATTTTTAAATTCACTACTTAAACAATTGATTGTGCAAGTGTTTCCTGAAGTGCTTAAAAATAAAAACCCTGAACAGCTTTAACAATTATTTGAACTTCCTGAGCATGTGGTGCATGTTAAATTACAATTAATACACTTTGATAAGCTATTATCTGCATATTAGTTAGAGTTGCAGCTTGAAACGCATGTCGAAGTCGAAGATTACAAATAAAAAGACAAAGGACAACTTGTACAATTATTCGAATTTGGTCCATTGCATGTAGAGCAATTAGAATTACATGGTAAACATTGATTATTATTTGTAGCTAATATTTTAATTGTTAAAATTAAGCTTTGCAATTTTTAATAAAAGAAAAAAATAATATTTTTATGAACAAAAGTATCTAGAAATTACCTGTATTAGCATAAGTACCACTTGGACAAATAGAAATACATTATTTATTATAAAGATAATTAGTTCCGCTACAACTAGTACAAGAAGTTTAATTTCCTAATTAATGAAAGAAATGTTTTGAATTGTAAAAATTATGATATTGTTTTTTACCTGGACTCGTACATGTATAACAAGATTAATCACACTATTAGCAAGTTCCATCACTAACTCTTGGCCATTAGGCTTAAGGACAACTAGATACACAACTACCATTTAATTAAATTAAATAGTTAGGAGAGTTACATGAAGTACAAAATGTTGCTTTTTTATAAAAAATATCACTTATTATTAAAAAAAAAACCCAATATTAATTTTAGTCTTAAAACAAAAACAATAAATACCTGAGTTGCTACATGTTTTACAGTTACTGTTACAGTCTGTGCATGTTGTTGAATTACTTAAATAAGTATTAGTTGGACAAGTTTAAACACATGCTGATTTATATAAGAAATATGAGGCTTGGCAAGTCAAACAACCTTAAGCGCTACAAATAAGACAATTAGAAGAACACTGTTAATATTGAAAAATAATTTAAATAAAAATAGCATGAAAGCAGAGCACTAATAAAATAATTACAAAGTCAACAAGTACATAAAGGTTGCTAATACCAAAAGACTCTGTCTTCACATCTGAAACCAAATCAGTATAAAATTTTAAATTAAAGCTGCTTGAAGTATGAGTAATATTAACAATTTATTATAAATTTTGATCATTATTATTAGTTCCAAAACCGCAAATGTTATTATTACCACTACCTACTGAAAATTAAATAGTTTTTTTATTTTATCCATCAACAGAGACAAAAAAATTTTCATTATTCCATTGATCAATTTTCCATACTGTAAAGCCTATTCTAATAGACCAATGAGGAGCTCTAATACATTTAAAAAATGCAATTTAATTAAATAAATTGACAAATATTTATTTACAATCCTGTCCAAGACCTACTAATGCTGGAACCTGACCCAGAAAGCCAAAATCCTCCTAATAAATGATTAGAACCACAATTCGTAGTTAAAGCTCCACTTTAGCCAAAGCTAGACATGAATCCTTTAAAGTTACTCACAGAAAGCCCCAAACCTGTAATTTCACTTTATCCAAAGTATTAATTAAATAAACCATTTAGCAGATATTATCCATCTATATAATAATGTTTGTTTTAGAAAATAGATTTGAAGAAAAAATTTTTATTTCGATTTTATTTAAATTAAAACTATTTAATGATTAAAAAATGCTAATTTGATATTTCCAAATATTAAAATGAAAAAATTTACTTATCAATGTAGTTGAAAAATCTACACAAGTGCCTGAATTTAGTGAGGAAGTTTATGGACAAACATTTACACATTAACCTTAATATATATAATAGCCTGGTTTACATTATGAACAAAGTTGAGTTGACGAATTATAAGTTAAGCAATTAATTGAAAAATCTGAAATGCATTTATTTTCTGTTTAACTTTTAGTAAAACCTGCTGGACAGCTTGTAACACAAACATACTTATGTTAAATGTACCCGCTGACACAAGTACAAGAGCTACCACTTTTTAATGAATTAGCTGGACAGGTTAAACATTAATTCTAAATTTAATTAAAAAAAACGGTTAAGATTTATTTCTTAAAAACTTATTTGATATCATTTTTATAAATTCTAAACTACCATAAAACTTCAAAAGAGGCTTTAAAATTTTTAGCAATATTTAAATTAATGGTTTTTGTAATTAAAACTTTGAAATATTCATTTAAAATTTTGGATTATGAGTAGAGTGAAATTAATTTGTATGGCTATATATTTTATTTTTTGGTTAAAAATGAAATAAAACTAATGTGAAATAAACAATGTAGAGTTACACTAGTAGGACCATTGCAAGTGGCACAACTATAATCGCAAGTGTCAACATATAAGTAATAATTTTTAAAACCAAATCCTTTATTTAGTTTACCAGATGGAGATTATGGTAAGATTTGAATAATAACAGATGATGAACTATGAGTAATATTTTTATGATATAAGATAAGCTCGTCAACGCACTAAATGAAAAACACAATCTTATAGCAAATTACAATGCCATCTCCTTTATTATTTTTTGTATAAGTATCTTATAGATTTCCGTCAATAAAAATTTAAATTTAATCTCCTTTGGTTTAATCAACATCACCATATAACAAAAGATCAAATCTTAAAGAAAGGCTCCAATGAGGTGGAAGAGAGGAATAAGTTTTTTACTATGAATTTTCTTAAAGTATACCATTTAAATTTTGATTTCCAGCCCAATCAATGAAATCAGACTATGTATTACATGTAGCAATTGTATTTTAGGACCAGCCAGTAGCTGAGCTTTAAGTAGGATCAGTGAAATCCTATGAAACCAAGAACTCAACTTTAAGGATTATTAATTATTTAGAATAAAATAGCATTTTAAATTAAAATTTACCTTATCTTGTGAGTGTTAGAAGGATTGAAAAAAAAAATAGAAATATGTGATTTTTAAAAGCACTCATTTAGTATGTTGATAGATATGTAGGTAGTTAGCTAGTTAATATTCAGCAAAAAATATCAAACTAAATATTTTCTTTTAAATAATTAGGGATAGCAAAATGTTATTAAATGGATATTATAAATAAATTATATCGAATTTTAGAAACTCAAATTTAGATTTAAAAATAGAAAATAAACTACTGCAACACCAATTGGTGTAAATTAGTACCAATGAGTATAGATAGATTAAAAACAATTTTATAGAATTCAAATGATATTAATTACATTTTGATGATATCCAATATTAAAGAAGAAGAGAAAATTTTAATTTACTCTTTTAATAAATAAAATTTTGTGGTGAAATACAATTTTTAATAAAGTAAGCTTATAAAGAGTCATTCTACAAAACAGTAAATGTATTAATTTTAATAAAGGTGTGATTCGTGATTTTTGAATTAAATTTTAAATATTACATTAGGTAAAATGCAAGCGTCATATTTGTTAAATTTTTTTAAATTTTGTAAAATCAAATGATAAAATATTCTGGTTAATTTATTAATTATTTTATTTTATTACACTTGTTTAAGATTACTATTATTCTATTTTTAAAATATCTCAAATGTAAAATATCTTTTCTTACTTATTAAATTTCGTTTAAACACTTTTTTAATATAATTGCTTAATCTAAAAAATAAAAAATGTTAGCTTTTTAGTATATTTATGCTTGTTAAAGAAATATTAATTATTAAACTTTCATCATTCAACATAAAAGTATTAAGCTACTCAATCAATATCTTTTTAATTAATTCATTTTGCTTTTTTCCTTTTTTTTGATACAATTTTTGCTTGCTTTACCATAAATTAGCAAGCATTATTTTTTGAATTTAATTTAGTATCGGTAAAAGCTTTATAAATTTTACATATTTTACATTCTTAAAATCCATACTTTTATTATTTTTAAGATACTCTTGTTTATTATTTTGGTAATTAAATAGTGAGTGAATGAGCGAATGGTTGTACATTTAGATTACTAGAGATTATTATTTAATTTCAATTAAAAATCAAAATTCATACTTCATACTTCTTATAATCTAATTAAAAGTTTATATTTTAATTCAATAGGAATTTGCTAGCCTATTTGTTTTTACTTAGCCATATTATTCAATTAACAAATTAATATCCATAAATTTAATTTGAATATTATTAATCATATTTCAACCTAAATAATATACTAAATTTACAAATAAATGAGTGTTTCTATTCAATGCTCTTTTTTGAAAAAATTCATTAAATAAAAAATAAAATATAATTTCCTAATAAAATGAATAAGAGATTTAGAAATATTACTCATAAAACACATATTCATTAAATTATTTACAAAGTTATTTTTAACATTTTTTCAAATTTTGATGAATTTATTTTTATTCAAATTCACTTTTTTATATTTTTTACAAAATATTCATTTTTTAATCCTTTTGCAATACTGTTTGGATTTTACAAATTCAAAAATTTAACAGTGCTTAAGTATTTTAAAAGACCTAGTAGCTGCTATAAAATTAAAAAATCAGCTGAAAATGTTATGAGATATTAAAAGCTCCAACTGTAATCCATGCTATAATTTACTGACTAGATTTTAGGAATAAACCAAAACCAGAAATCAGCACTTAATGCTCCTAAAAAAAGAATCATAGATAAAAAATTGCCAAAGCTTGTGTATTTAGTCATACAAAATAGAATTTTTTCAATTATGAGTTTCATCGTCAGACCTGAAGCTAGGCAAACAGATAAGTAATATTCAGGAGACTTATTTAATATAATAAAATAATTAGCTATTAATTTGATAATTATTAAAATAAGATTACATATTTAAAATATTCGCAGATAAAGAAAAACATATGATATTTTAGGTAAATTAGAGTTATTCTACAAGCTCTCTTTACATACGGATCATAAAAGGCAAAAAGCTCAATCCATTCATTTCCAAGCTATTTTATTAATAATATATGTTTTTAACTTATTTTAAATTTATGTTTAAAAATTACGAATGAATATTTAAGTTTCTAGTTTGCTTCATATTTTTAAAGTTGTGAATTATCTTGTTTATCAAAATTTCTGCTTTGTTAGCTAAATGGAGAAATAGTAGAAGTCGCTACAGATTAATCCTGAAATTATCTTTTAGTTGTAATTGGAGATGAGTCAATTATATTTACTTAGGAAGATAAGGCATTCAAACTAAACTAAGATTGTTTTTTTAAATTTAAATTTAAAATATATTAAGATTTTCTTGGTCTTCTTCTATTATATGCATTTTTTGGACTTTTTTCTTCTTAGTTTTATAAATCTGTATTGACTGCTAACTAAGCTTATTAGGACTCAAACTAAGAATTAAATCCTTCATTTTAGTTGAATGAAGGAAGTTGTTCATTTGCACCATATTATTTTGTATTTTGGACAGGAGAATCTATATTTTGAGTGCGTATATCAGGAAATATTTTTTTTTTCTTTCTTCTAATTGGGGAATCATTTTCTACAAAATCAAGTTACTTATCTACAAAACTAGATGGTACCACAGTTAAGTTTTATGCTTTTTTGTTCTTTTAATCTTAAATTACTCCTACAATAGATGATATCACCCAAATTACTGTTTTTGCAGTTAGAATATACACTATTATTTAGTTTTATGGTTTTAAACTAGTGCAATTTTTTTCTGATGGCCCATCACAGCCTGAAGAACAAGAATTATTACATTAAAAACATTATTTTTAGGAAGTCTATAATAAATAGGTGCCTTTCGGACAATCACTTAAGCATTTTGAATTATATTTAAATAGTATATCTGGACATTCTGTGCACTTTTTATTTTAAAATTTTAAATTATTAAACATGATAAATTTTATTTTATTAAAAAAAAATTTTACTTAATCTTAATTTTCTCCTAAACAATTTTTACACGAAGGATGGCATTAAGAGCATTTATCTTAGCTTAAATAGTAACCCTCTCCACATTAATTGACACAAGTAGATCCTTTCAAAAATGTGCCTTTTTAAAGCAAGAAATTATTTAAGTTAAATATAATAATATCAAGAATTATTAAAATTTTTACCTTTAGGACATGCTAAACACTCATTTGATGATGGTCCACTGCAGCGTTAGCATGTGCTAAAGCAGGGTTAGCATTGATTTGATGTAATTTAAGAATAATATCCTGACGGACAAGTTTAGACACAAGAATTATTGTAATTTATTAAGGGTGACTGACAACTTGAACAGATATCAACAGAAGTGCAAGTTTTGCAAGTGGAACTACATTAAGAGCATTTATTATTTGTGAAATCTTAATAAAAGCCATCAGGACATATGCTAACACATTAATTTTGATATAAGAACCTATTTTAAAAATTAATTATGATAGAAAAAAAAAATTTCATTTGTTTACTTCGATCCTTAGCATGCTTAGCATTAATTGCTTGAAGGACCAATGCAAGATGAGCAAGAAGAATCACAAGATTTACAAGTTGCATCAGAATTATCAGGGTATTAATTTAGGTTACATGTATTTTAGCATGAATTTGTTGTTTATTAGAAATATCTCGGCAAGGAACATTTTAAACAATTATTTGGGGAACTTCCTGAACAGGTTAAACAACTAGGATCACACTTCGAACATGTATTATTCTATTTATTTTAATAATATCCATCAGGACAATTGCTTATGCACATATTTTCATTTAGATAAAGATTAGATGAGCAAGAAAGGCATTAAGAATTTAGACCTCCAAAACAAGTTTCACAAGAAGAGTCACAAGAAAGACATTATGCACTTGTATTATCTTTATATTGATTTTGATCGCAAACTGAAACGCATTTTTAATTAACTGGATTAAGATATAATGGAAGAATACAAGATTAACAGTTTGTGTTCAAATTGCCATAGCATGTTTTACAACTAGAATCACACTATTTACAAATATTTGTGCTTATGTCTGCGAAATACGAATCTGGACATATATTTACACATTTTTTAGTAGTGCTATCAAAGTAGAGAGATCCACTACATGATAAGCACTCATTTTTACCAGGACCAGAGCATGATGCACAACTACTATCACAAGAACTACAAGTAGCAGTTGAATTATCTTAATACTGGCTAGGTTAGCAACTTTAAACGCAAGAACTACTTGATGCTTAGTAATACAAAGGTAAAATGCATGAAGAACATCCATTGACCCCTCCAATTGTGCATGTTGAACAAGTTGAGTGGCATTTCTAACAAGTATCACTTTATATGTCCATATATTCCCCGTTAGAGCAAGAACTAACACAGGTATTTGTTGATGGTTCAAAATAAAGAGGGAGCTTACAAGATAAACAATTGTTGATTGATCCTCCATTGCACGTTGCACATGAGCTATTACATATTGAGCACTGATTATTTACTAAATTTTAGTAGTAAGAAAGTGGACAATTTGACACACATGTATTTGTATTCAAATCTAAAAAAAGAGAACCACTACAGCTTAAGCAGTTATTTTAAGCTCCTCCAGAGCAACTTGAACAGCTTGAGCTACAATTTTAGCAAGTAGCTGATGAATCGTCTTGGTACTAATTTGTATTGCATGTAGTTACACATTATCCTGTTGTTTATTGATAGTACTTTGGTAGAGTACAAGTCAGACATTGGTTACTACTGGAACCATTGCATGTGGTGCATGTAGGATCGCAAGGTGTACATTGGTTATTATTTGTATTTTAATAAGTGCCATTAGGACAATTTGCTACACATGAATTTGTTGTAGAATCTAAGAATGTTGATCCACTACATGACAAACAATTTGTTTTATTAGGTCCAGAACATGTTGTGCAGCTTGAATCACAATCCAAGCATATTGGAGTTGGGCTGGTCTAGCTGTATTAATTAGAATTACACTGTAATACACATGTTTTAGACGAAGGTTAGAAAAAAGCTGGACTTTAGCATGAGAGGCAATTATTTGGTTAGCTCCCAGAACAAGTAAAACAACTTGAATCGCAAAGAGTACATTGATTATTATTTGTATTTTAGAATTCATTATTCTGGCATAATGTCGTACATGTATTTCCTGATGTACTTAAAAATAAATTTCCTGCACAGCTTAGGCAGTTGTTAGAAGCTGTACCAGAGCAAGTTTTACATGTAGGATCACAATCTTGGCAAGTTGGTGGCGAGGTACTGTTAGCATACTAATTTGAGTTACATTAAGTGACACACTGAGAAGTAGATGGTTAAAAATATCTTGAGGGATTAGTACATGATAAACAATTAGAAGCAGTTCCTCCATTACAAGTATTACATGTTGAATCACATTAAGAGCAAAGGTTGCCTGTAGAGTTAGGATAAGTACCATCAGGACATATAGATTGGCATGTTTTAGTTACAGAGTTAAAGTATAAAGATCCTGAGCATGAAAGACAATTATTATTGCTTGGACCTGAGCAAGTAGTGCAAGAAGGATCACAGGGTGTACATTTATTATTAGTTGTGTTCTTAAACTCATTAGTTTAGCAATTATTGGCACAAATATTTCCTTATGTACTTAAATATAGACTTCCTGAACAACTCAAACAATTGTTTTAAGCTCCTCCAGAACAGCTTGCGCAGGTTAAGTCGCAATTTTAACAAGATGTTGATGAATTGTCTTTATATTAATTAAAATTACAATTTGCTACACATTATCCTGTACTTGATTAATAATATTTAGGTAGAGTACAAGATAAACATTAATTATTACTAGGACCATTACAAGTTGTGCATGTAGAATCACAAGGGGAGCATTTATTATTTGTTGTATTTTTATAAGTTCCATCTGGGCAAGTCATTAGGCATGAATTTGTTGTAGAATCTAAGTAAGCTGATCCACTACAAGAGAGGCAGTTTGTATTAGCTGGTCCTGAGCAAGTTGCACAACTTGAATCGCAGTTTTAACAAACTGGAGTTGGGATGGTTTAGCTATATTAATTTAAATTACATGCTAGTACACATGTATTTGAGGCTGATTAAAAGAATCTAGGGCTTTAGCAAGAAAGACATTTGTTTGATTAGCTACCATTGCAAGTAAAACAGCTTGAATCGCAAGGAGTACATTAATTATTTACAGTATTTTTGAATTCACTAACCTAACACGTGCTTAAACATTAATTTCCAGTTGTACTTAGGAACAAGCTTCCTTAACAACTTAAGCAGTTGTTTGAAGCTGTTCCAGAGCAAGTTTTGCAAGAAGCATCACAATTTTAACAAGTAGGCGGTGAATTACTATTTGCATATTAATTTGAGTTGCATGAAGTAACACACTAAGAAGTAGATGGCTATAAATACCTTGAAGGATAAGTGCATGATAAACAATTTGAGCTTGAGCTTCCATTACAAGTAGCGCATGTTGAATCACATTAAGAGCAAATATTTCCAGAAGAATTTGCATATGTACCATTAGGACATGTGGAATTGCAAGTTTTAGTCAAATTATTAAAAAAGAGTGATCCTGAGCATGAGATGCAGTTATTATTGCTAGGACCAGAGCAAGTAGCACAAGTAGCATCACAAGGTGTGCATTTATTGTTTGCTATATTTTTAAACTGATTAGTTTAGCAACTATTGTTGCAAGTATTTCCTGTAGTACTTAAAAACAAACTACCAGAACAACTTTAGCAATTAGTAGAACTTCCAGAACAAGTAGCACAAGTAGGGTCGCAATTAATGCATTTTATTTAAGTATTATCACCATACTAATTAGAATTACAATTTGAAACACAAGTAGAGGAAGATTGTTAAAAGTATAATGGTAAAATACAGCTTAGACAATTATTAGAGTTAGGACCATTGCATGTAGAGCATGAAGGATTACAAGGAAGACATTGATTGTTATTAGTTGCTATTTTATTAGTTTATTTTTAAATTAAGATTAAATTTAAAAAAATACTTGAATAAGTATCTTTCTTAATTTGAATGTTTAAATTTGTAAAATTACCTGTACTGGGATAAGTACCATTAGGACAAGAAGAAACACATTAACTATTATAAAGATACTTGGCACCGTTGCAACTTAAGCAAGAAGATTAATTTCCTGTAAATTTATTAAATTAAAAGTATACTTTTAGAAGTAAATAAGTATAAAATAATTGTTACCTGGACTTTAACATGTATAACAAGATGAGTCACACTATTAACATGTTCCATCACTAGTTTATAACCAATAAGATA